>NC_133621.1:195277422-195279922 GCF_048593235.1 Sminthopsis crassicaudata | reverse complement strand
ATTCTCATTTTTTTTCCTTTTTAATCTGATTTTTCTTGTGCAGTACAATAATTATAGAAATATGTATAGAAGAATTGCGCATGTTTAACATATTGGATTACTTGCTGTCTAAGGGAGGGGGTAAGGGGAAAGGAGGGAGAAAAAATTTTGGAACACAAGGTTTTGCAAGGGTGAATGTTGAAAACTAACTTTGCACCTATTTTGAAAATAAAAGGCTTTTTTAAAAAAAAAAAAGTATATTTGGAAACAAAAACAAACAAACAAACAAAAAAAAAAACAAAGGAAAAAATAGTCTAGACAAGCAAACATTGTTTAAGGAGGCAGCTAGATGGCATAATGGATAGAGTACTAGGTCTGAAATCAGAGGACATGAGTTCAAATCCAGATCTCAGATACTTAATACTCCTAGTTATGTGACTCTTGGACAAGTCACTTAACCCCAATTGCCTCAGTGAAAAAGGAAAAAAAAAAAACAAAAAACTTTGTTTTGTCCTACCCATTATTTTTTAAGTTTTTAATATAATAAAATTTTATTTTAAAATAGTCTTTAAAAAAACTTATTCCAAGATCTTTGATTGAGTTGATTGATGGAGATAGTTCTTATCAGATTAAAGTGTACGAGCATATCATTTTATCATTTATTTTAAATGGGGTGGGGTGACAATAATTGATTTATTCAATTAACTCCACCTTTAAATTATTGGCCAATCTTTCACAAGGTGTGAATTTGTCTTGCCTTTGACCCATTGAAACTATATTTAAAGGTATCTTGCTAAAGGTGTCTGAATCATAGCTAGTCACACACCTGTATTATGCCCCCTTGAAATTTGCCTTCAAAAAAATAACTAGACAGTAAAAGATAGAACATGGGGATCAGGAGAACAAGGATGATAGACAGAAGGACAAGCTGAACAAACAGAAAACACAAGAAAGAAGATGTTTGTCTGAATTATTTTCTGAACTTCCTTTTTCAATCTTCTACAAAAATGTTTCAATGATGCTTTCTTTTCTTTCTTCCTTCATTCTTTCATTCTTTCCTTCTATTTAGTTTCACTATACTATCCATGCATTAATCCCAAAACTTGCTCTCCACAATTTATACACACAAATAGAAATTCTATATTGTAACAAATGAACACAATCAATCTATTCCTTGGTGTTTCTGAAAATATCTGTTTCATTCTGTGCTTCTAATATATAAACTCAGGAATTGCTCTCTCTCTTGCACATACACACACACACACACACACACACATCTCTTCTTTGAAATTGTGACTGTTCATTAAATTTAAGTTGTTTTACTTTATACTATTGTAGCCATCATATAAATCATTTTCACTCTGCTCACTTCACTTTTCATCAGAATTCATTGTTAAAAGTTTCAAATTTCTCTGAATGCTTCTTTTCATCATTTCTTATGAAATAATAATATTCCATTATTATTGGAATAATGGTATAATATTCCATTACATTCACATAACACAATCTATAAAGTCATTTCTAAATTTATGGGCACCTACCCAAAATGATTTCCTAAGTCATAGAACTCATCATGTCACCCACAAACTCAATAAACTCCAATGGCTTCCTATTACCTTCAAAATCAGTGACAAACTCCTTTGGAATTTAAAGCACTCCACAATCTATATTTCTAAGTTTTTTATGTTACTTCCCTTTACTTAGTTTTCAATATAGCCTAACTGGCCTTCTTGTTGTCCTTTTTATGTAAGATTTTATGTACCTTCTCCAAGCCTTTTCTCAGGTTGTCTTCCCATTTTTGAAATCTATTTCTTTCTCATTACTATTTCCTTTTTTAAAGTTATATATGTATAATCATATTAAATATATTTCCACATTAGTCTGTTGGGGAAGAAGAATCAGAACAAAAGGGGAAAATAAGAAAGAAAAATAATGGAAATAAATCTGCATTTAGTCTCATAGTTCTTTCTCTGGATGTGAATAGCATTTTCCATCCCAAGTCTATTGGAATTGTCCTGGATCACTGTATTGCTGAGAAGAGCTAAGTCTATCACAACATTGCTGTACATGTGCACAATGTTCTCCTGGTTCTGCTCACTTTGTTGAGCATCAGTTCATGTAAGTCTTCCTAGGTTTTTCTGAAATCAGTCTAATCATAATTTCCTATAACTGAACAGTAATCCATTATATTTACATACCACAACTTATGGGCATCTCCTCAATTTCCAATTATTTGCCACCACAAAAAAAGCTGTTATAATTATTTTTGTACATGCTCATCCCTACTTCTAGAATCCCTGAGGCACAATTTTTAGCTGCAAATCCCAAAAGGATATGCAAACTCAGTCATGAGAATCACTGTTTTATACAAATCCTTTCCTGATCTCCAAAACTACTAGTTTTTTCCAGTCAAAATTTATTTTGAATATACTTAAATTTATACAAATTATCTATCCCAATAGAATGTAAGTTTCTTGAAGGCAGGAATATTTTTTATCTTGGTCTCCCTAACACTTAGCAT
>NC_133621.1:194539922-194562422 GCF_048593235.1 Sminthopsis crassicaudata | reverse complement strand
TATTTCCTATTTATCCTGTATATAGTTTACTTTGCATATATTTGTTCATGTGTTCACGCTCTAATTAGACTATAAACTATCTGAGGGCAGGGATTAACTTTTGCTTCTTTTTGTATCTCCAGCACGTAGTACAGAACTTGGCACATTGTAGGAACTTAACAAATGTTTCACTGATTGCTTGATGGAGAGACTCAGATTTCAGCTGAGCCTAAGATGGAGGTGGTATGACCATAGCCAAGCAATAAAGCACCATTTATCAGAGAAGCATCTGGTGAGATTCAATGGAACAGTTGATAAATTGAGACTTAAAGTCAGTGTAAGGACTTCAGTGACCTTGCAGCTTGGCAGTGTTTGAAGTATAAGTTGCCCACTGTGTTTTCTGTGTGTGTGCATACTTTAAAAATCTGTGTGTAGCCACTTTTCCTACTGATACTGTGTATTTGGAAGAGAATTGTTGCCCAGGCTTATGGAGGAGATGTTTTGTTGCTATAGTTTTTAAAATACCATTTTAGTAAATACCTTTTCTTTGAGTCAATTGTATTCTTTGGCAAACATACACATACTGGTGGGGGCTTGCGATTTATAGGTTTAGGATTGCAAAATTATAGGTAATCTTGAGCTATGATAAATGGAGTAATCTTGCTCTAGGGGATCCAATTTGTGAATACAAGTTATGGGAGATGGTTCACAGGAGTATTACCCTGTACATATTATACACACTGTCTCCTCTCGAAGAATGTAAGCTCCTTGAAGGCAGGGACTGTTTCATTTTTGTCTCTATATCCCCAGTGCCTAGCACAATTCTGGGCTGCTCGTTGATGTTTCATAAATGATTGTTGATTAATGAAAGATATAAATGCATGATTGTGAGTTTTTGTGACAGTAACATCAATATTATTAATTGTTTGATTGAGAGACTAAGATTTCAGCTGAGACTGAGCTGGAGGTGGTATGACAGTCTTAATGAGCCAGGGCTGGGTGATGTTTTCCATGTGGGGTCTAGAATTTTAGCTCATTGGTACAGGTGCTTATATTCTTGCTTAATTGTAGACCTTGGGAGAGTTAGTTCTCCAGGCTAGACTAGTAAAAGTGGGGTGAAAACACTCTCCATAACTAGAGTCCAATTTCGAGGTAATTGGAAGGTAGAAGCTGAAAAAGGAGTTTGGGAAGTAGGAGATCTTGTCTCAACATCCTGGAACAACTGAGAGGGGGATTAGGGAAGTCTTACATGAGGGAACAAAGAAGAGTCTAATTAGACTTAGGCAGAAGGAAAGGACTATAGAGGAAAAGCTGTGTTTGCTTTTTAGCAGCATGCAGCAGTGGCTTAGCATGGAGATGGAGGATGAAGGAAAAAAGACCATAGTTAAAAGTAAGCACAGGGGGCAAACAGAAACAAATAGAAAAACTGAAGGGAACAAATAAAGGCAGAGAAACAAAGACTACCTACTTAGCCCTGCTCTATTTCACCATTTCTTGTGCATTTTAAGGGCCTTGTTGATCTCTGATCATGTTCTATCATTGTCAATAAATCCTGGCAGAGATATATTTTTTGGATGGAAAGTATGAAAGCCCTTCTAAGCACTGAGCAAAGTTCCTATAGACAAGGACTTTATTTAAGTTGTCTTAATGTCAGTACCCTTTTGGGGTTCAATGTAATGATGAAATAAAGCACTCAAAACATCGGACATTGAGTAGTTAACAAAAGATTTACTTATCCTTAATGGCAATGTTGTTTGGTGAGGATATGCTGGCACTTAGCTTAAGTAAGCATAACTCCCTTCACCTCTATGAGGAAACAAGTCAGTGGGACAAATGGATAGAACACTGGGCCTGAAGTTGTTTGGGTCTTAGGATATCCACCAAGCAGAAAGGTATGGAAAGATTGGGTATGATTTTTGTACTCAGGTCCTCCTGATTTTTCTTGAGGCAATTGGGATTAGGTGACATGCTCAGTAAGTATCTGATGTTGCATTTGAACTCAGGTCCTTTTGACTTCAGGCCCAGTGTTCTATTCATTTTACTGCCTAGCTACCTTAGGTGGAACTTTTTATGTCCATTCAGAGCCACTCAAAGCATCTACTCAAAGGATGAATAGCTCAAACTTTGTTCTACCTCCAGATCAATCAAATCCCAACTTTATTGACTTTTAAGGAAAATCCAACCTAATCCATTTTGGAGTGAAGGATGATGGAAAAGGGAACTCTGATATCACTGATGGTGATGATCACGAATAATGTTTCTAACTAAGAAAGGCTCTTCTTTAAGGAGTACAGTAATGTTAATAGTGTTAGTTCAAGCTAGATGACTACAAATCAGAAAATTTGAATATATATATATATATATATGAATGTATTATGTAGAACCTTGGAACAATAACTTCTAAAGTCTCTTGGGAAATGTATATTTCTATATTCATTAGCTTATCCTTATAGAATATAATGCTTTTTCTTCTAGGTCCTAAAAGACCCTAATCACCATGTATCAGTGAATTATAAGATTAGATAACATTATCTCCATTTTAAAAATGGAAATATCAATAAAGAGAGAAATTAAGTAACTACTACTTTGAGGGTGCACATGGCATGAAAGTAGCAAATAGTGGCTAGGATACTAGTTTCCTGACTCATAGTGCAGGCAATTGTATTCCCCTCATTTCCAGACCTTTTCTTCTACGAGTAAATTGTAGTTAATTTGACTCAGGAATTCACCAAATTCTGTTTTAACATCTGCTGTCCAGAATTTCTTCTATGTTCCTAAAAATAATTTAAAAAAACAACCCAACTCTAAAAGAGACTCAGATCTTGATTACCCCTAAACCATTTATCATTTGGGCAAAGAGACAGAGGCCCCAGGTGTCTGTGTTCAAAGTGTAGATCATAACCTAAAAATATCTTTCCCCTTTGATCAGGATAGCATCTGTCACAGTCATCGGCCTTGGGCTCTGGCGGGCTAAATTATCTGGCCTCTCTTGCACCACTGGCTCTAAAAAAGATCTGGTGTGAATAATTTAAATCCCATTCCCTTTTCTCCTCTGTCGATTGCAGAAGTTAAGATGATCATCATTTCAGCACCATCTCTGATGTACTATTCTTGTCCCCTAATATAATTTCCTTTTGGGGAAAGTGACTTTGAGGGGCTGAAAATGAGCCAAAAGGGTGTGGCTTCCTTTTGGGGGAAAGGATCAGATGAGGAAAGTAAGCAAGAATATGGGTAGTCATAGTTCTGAGACTTTTGCTCTTTATTTCTTTCTCAAAGAGAATTTCATAATTAGGAGAAGCCTAAGAGGTCACCAACTTTAAACCATTCCCCTAAAGAGGGCTTCATTCCACATCACTGCTGACAAGCAGTCAGTCATCCTTTGTTGTAATAGCTCCAGTGAGGGGGGATTGACTACTTCCTGAGGTGGCCCATTCCATTTTTTGAATAATTAAAGCACTTCCAACTATTAGAGGATCTTTCATTACATCAAGCCAGAAATTCCAATCATTACTTTTAGTTTTGACCTTTGGGGCCAAACAGAATGAGTAATTCCTCCTTCTGTATGACAATCCTTAAACTATAAAGACAGCTACTAGGTCCTTCCTTCCTAAGTCTTCTCATCTCCATTGTAAGCACTCCAGGTTATTCAACTGATCTTCTTATGGCATGTGCCATCTTTCCCATTTGTGTTATACTTCTCTGGACATTTTTCTGGAATATGGTTCATGGGATTAGATACATTTAGGATATGGTTTGATCTGGGTAAAGCCAACTTTTTTTTTTCTTTATTTAATGTTTTTATTTTTTGCCAAGTTGCATTTAAGTCAATTTTTTTTTAATGCTTGTGTTTAAAACTTTGAGTTCCATATTCTCTCCCTTCCTTCACACTCCCATCCCCATTAAGAGGGCATATGGGAATGTAAAACATTTCTATAAAAGTCACATTGTGAAGGAAAACATAGATCTCCCCCCCCCCAAAAGCCTCAAGAAAAATAAAGTTAAAAAAAAATATGCTTCAATCTGTATTCAGACACAATCAGTCTTTCTTTGGGTATGGGCAGGATTTTTCATTACATGTCCTTCAAAGTAGTTATGGATCATTGTATTGCTGAGAACAGCAAAGTCATTCACAGCTGTTCATCTCCTAACATTGCTATTACTTTGTACACAGTACATTTCACTTTGCTTGAATTCATGGAGGATTTTCCAGGTTTTTCTGAGAGCATCCTGCTCATCATTTTTCATAGAACAATAATAGTTTATCATAATCATACACTGCAATTTATTCAGTCATTCTTCAATTGATGGACATCCCTTTGATTTCCTTTTTTTTTTTTTGCCCTGAGAGCTGCTATAAATATTTTCATCCATATAGGTCCTTTTCCTCTTTTAAAAATTTTTTTCTTTTGGGAGTCATACCTAGTAGTGGTATT
Source organism: Sminthopsis crassicaudata (assembly GCF_048593235.1). Lineage (NCBI taxonomy): Eukaryota > Metazoa > Chordata > Mammalia > Dasyuromorphia > Dasyuridae > Sminthopsis > Sminthopsis crassicaudata. The sequence goes on along the minus strand of NC_133621.1, from coordinate 194,558,010 downwards.
GTTGGGGAAAGGATTATATGAGGAAAGTAAGCATGACTATATGTAGTCATAGTTCTAAGACTTTTGCTCTTTATTTCTTTATTTCTTGCTCTTTATAGGATATAAATGATTTTATAAGCTTTGGGCATAGTACATATCTTTTGATCATTTATCAGTTGAAGCCAACCTTTTTAGACACTAGGAAGATTATTTGCCTATAAGGCTTTCTATGAACAACCTTATGAATTTCAATTTAGCCTAAAATTTCATTAGTTTGATTGGACTGCCACATAATACTGTTCATTCATACTGAATTAGGAGACCACTGAAAGCCCCTGGTTTTTTTTTTTTCAGATGATCTGTTGTCTAGTTATATCTCTCCTAGTATTTGTAAAATTGATTTTTTGAACCCAAATATAAGAATTTACATTTATTCTAAGTAAATGTCAGCTTATTAGATTTGACTCAATATTTTGCCCTTTTGAGAAATTTTAGATCCTGACTGTCATCTATGGAGTTAGCTATATCTCCTAGTTGTATAACATTAGCAAACTTGTTAAACATTCCATCTATGCCTTTCTACTGGGCAGCTGGGTGGAATAGTGATCAAAGTACTAAGTCTGGAGTCAGAAAGACTCTTCTTCCTGAGTTCAAATATGATCTCATATCCGATCTCAGAAACTTACTATCTGTGTGATTCAGTTTCCTCATTTGTAAAATGAACTGGAGAAGGAAGTGGCAAACCATTTCAGTATCTTTTCTAAGAAAACCCCCAATAGAGTCATAGAATTGGACATGACTGAACAACTTTTAAACATAATTAACAAAAAATGGTAAACACCATCTAGCTAAACAAAGATTGTAGAGACCCTTTACCAGTGATCCCCTTTGAAGCTGAAATGAAGCCATTAATGATTTCACTTCACAACTAGCCCTTCATTCACTCTAACAATTCTCCATCTTTCCCATGAGACTAGCAAGAGGCTTTGTCAAATTGCCTGCTCTACTGGTTTAATAATCCTGTCAAAAAAGAAATAGTGTTAGTCTGGCATGACTCGTTCTTGCAGAAGTTATACCAATTCTTTGTGATTACTACTGCTTTTTAATATGTTCAATAGGTTTAATAACCTAGGATTTGTCCAGGATTTGAAATCGAGCACCCTGGGCTTGTGACTGGGTTTCATCAAGGACAGATAAGGGCTTCCATTCTGCCTTTCTATTTCTCTTGGGCTTCAACTTCATAGTAGCCAATTTTGTTCTTCCTTTCCATTCCTAAGATACTTTTTTTGGCAGAAAAAAGAGAAAGAAAATAATAATGAATTGAGTAACTTTGCATTCTGTTTATCACCTATTATCACATTGTTCTCTTCACTCCACACAATGCTTCTTTTCTTTCTTTGATATTCCCCTTTCCCTCAATATACCAGATCCCTTCTTCTTCTTTTTTTTTTTTTTTTTTTTTTTTTTTTTTTTTTTTTTTGTCCTTAGAACTTCTCATTAGCCTCAGCTCATTCTGAGCTTTACACTTCCTGATGGGATTCTGTATTATTTTTTTGTGGAGATAAAACAGAGATAGGCTAAACCAGTGGAAGTAATTCCAAGGAGTGTGACATCTGGCAGCAAAGAAGTAGTCCAATCTTAGATTGCAGAGGATGTATATTCCTGATAGTCAGGCTTTGGACGACCATGGTTCAGAGACCCTGGCTGAATGACCTACCTAGTGAAGGCACAATACTTTGTAGGGAGCAGCATGAGGATATCACAAGAATGGAAAGTACATGGGGACCTTTTGGTACATGAGCAGTTTTGGCTTTGTGCCTCTCTACCAGTGTATCCTAGTTTTGAGTCCACATTGATGCTGCATTTATTAAATTTTTTTAAAGGAGAGAATGTTTTACTACTATTCTTATCACATTTTCTTTGTAAATGCTTTTGCTTTGAACTAATTGTGTCTACCGATTGACTATGGAAAGTAAAAACTGTTGGAACTCATGAGTTACTGTTCTAAAAGTGTTCACCCATAGAGTACTTTGAACATGAGATAATAGTTAACTCTCTGAGGGATTCAATCTACAACCTATAATTATAAGTCTTGGGGCAGGGTGGAAGGTAGCATCCAGTGGCAGGACAGGAGTCAAGATAACTGGTGATCTTCTATGATGCAGTGGATGACCTTAGTTTTGTAAAACACTCCACAGCCCCCTCCAAAAAAGTAAGACTTTATCTTATCTAGTTGTTCTCAATAAGCACAATTAAAAAAAAAAAAAAGGTTTTTACAAAACCATGAAGACAATCTATGCTTCTTTGTGATTTGCCAATGGTTACCCCATAAGTTTGTTATAAATAAAGAGCGGACTAGAATCCACATACAGCTGTTAATGTCATACCCTTTCCATATCCTGACATTAGATCAGCTGTTTAAACCAAGCAGCTAATCTCATCATTAACCAAATTGGAAACATATCACACAAATGCCTTCTCTTCTACTTTAAGATTAAAGTACTTTATAATTGTTGCGATTTTTTGCTTATCTTTTCTGGTGTCTTCTTGGATGTTGAACATTATCCCAAGAGATTTTGGAAAGAAAGTCTGACATCAGGGAAGGGAAGAAATAAAACCATTGAGGAAATTTTAGCTACAAAAAATATTCCTTTGTAACCATCTTAATATGGTCATCTATAGGAGTCTGGTCTTTTGAGTGTATTTTTGTTTTTGTCCAAGAACATTTTTATCCTCAGCTTCTCATTTTAAACAATTAATAAATCATATTGGAAGTCAGACTTGGAGTCTTGTCCTCACTTGGTCATTAACTTGTGACCTTGGTTAAGTCACTTTGTGAAGAAACATTGCCCACACTGAAGGGAACCTTAGAGAACTAAACTCCAATTTTTTTATTTGGGGTATGAAGGAACCAAGGCTCAGAGAGATGAAAGTTCTTACCCAAGAACTTCATGTCTAATGGTAGATGCAGGTTTTAGTTTTACTGCCACATTAAATGAGAAAGCTTAACACATATGACAATTTATGAACCTATGAATATAATTTCCAAAAAATAATAATTATTCCAGAGCTCAATGATTCAGGTCAAGATCCATTCGTTTCTGCCCCTATTTTCCCCTCAGGTTATTGCATTTGCTCATTAATACCTCTTCTAAAAGGTGAGCAATGAAAAGGAGAGGAGAAGAACTTTAGGAATATAATTCTTCCAATTTTAAAATCCTGGTGCCCACAATTATTTCTGTGTCACTTTTGCCCTCTCTACTATTCTAACACAATCTGTGTGCATTTATGTGTGCCTATGGATGTGTGTATGTGTAAGTTTGTGTACTATTTTCCTTTAATTCCATTTCAAGCTGTTGCCTTTAATGAGCACTGTTTGATGATATAGGACAGGCAGAGGAAAGTGTATGTGTAGGGAGGAGAATTTAGTAGATCTTCAGAGAAGGGGTAAGCATTAGAGTACAGAGGGATGCAAGGAGTTGAACAGGTTTCTAAGTTCAACAAAATGTGCATATGTGTTGGCCCAGATCACTAGGTTTCTCATAATTGGTCCTGCTGTTAACTTTCTGGTAACTTTGGTCATCACGTAAATTTTCTGAGATTCAGGAACCTTCCTGAAAGACTTAATTTAGATCAATTTTGGGGGTTCATAGATCCTTTTGGCAGTTTAGTGAAGCCTGTTTTTCCAGGTTAATGTTTTTAAATACATCTGATTAATATACAGGATTACAAAGGAAACCCAATTATATTGAAAGAAGGATTTATTAGGTTTTTTCCCCTATCCAAGATCACAGAACCCATATCAAGAATCTTTGGTCTAGATCAGAAGTATCAAATGTATATCCCATAGACCAATACTCCCAATAATGCCTCTGGAGCAAGAGGGCCTTAGTTTTGGATCAAGGAAACAGATTTATCTAACACCAGACAGCCCTATTATAAATGAAAGGGCTTAGTCAGGATCAGGTGGTTGGGATGGGTAAGAGAGGATCCTAATGAACAAAGGACTACTTATCATGTGTTTCCCACACCTTGGACCTGTCCAGACTTCAGAGTCTAATTTACCATCCCTTCCAGATAATGGAGAAATAAAATATAAATTAAAATGTAATTGGAAAACATTTGATAAAATAAATGAAAATTTAATAGAATGTAGATAAAATGAATATATGGCCTTGGAAATCAATATTGAGACTGCAGAGATCTATTTTATATTATTTAGTGGTCTCTATTTCTAGTCTACATTCCATTTAAGTTTCACCCTGCTGGTTTAAAAGATCTCTAACATATGTGTAAGTATATTCATGTACACACATATGTGTGTATGTATATGTATACATTTGTGTATATCTATTTCTTTGTCTATATCTGATCCTGGATTTATAGGATGAAGGATAGCAACGAAAGGATCGATGACCTTCATAATTCTCCTTTACACTTTGTACTGTCCCTCACTCAGTATCTGCAGGTGAACCTGGAGTCATGAAACCTTAGTTAAAAACCTGGTTTATTTACTAGTTGTATGACCTTAAGTGACTCCATGAGGCTATATCCCTCATTTATTCATTGAGAAGCTTGGGGTAGACGATCTTTAAGCTTTTTTCTAGCTCAGACAGTTTTTGATTCTGCCCTTCTGAGAGGCCAGTGAAACAGGGAACCACCCAGAGGGTCAGCATTGCTAGCTGACGGATTCACACAGGGGGTGATGGTGTCTCACTGTAAGAAGCAAATATAGAAGACAATACTTAGAAACTTGGCAAATGGAGCAGAGAGCCTGGGTTTCAGGGCTTCCCCAAGAACATATCTCCAAGAACACCAGCATATGCTAATTATTAAGAAGCATACTGCCTTAAGTTTCTCTATCCCTTATCTCCTTAGGTTCAAATAATTCTTAGCCATGCAATGTTCTTTGTCCTGTACATAATAATAATAGCTTATGTGTGACTTACCCAAAGCATTTTCCTTGAAACAGCCCTGTGAGGCAGGTAGTTTGAGTATTATATTATTGTCTCCTTTTGATGGATGGAAAAACCATGACTCCAGTAAGTTCAATGACTAATAGAGTGTGGGACCAAATTTCCGTGTCTTTTCCCTTCTACTATCTCATTTTCATCATTACTGTCCCAATGGATTATCATTCCCAATTTAAGAGAGAAATGGGGACACACAAAGGGAAGGACTTTTTGCCTGAATAACCACTAGTGGAGGTTTTTTATTTTGTCCTTCAAAAATACTAGCAGGTCACTGCCCTTTATATAATATTCTTTACACCCAAATTCTCCTTTTGCCTTCTCTTTTCCAGATTCATTAGACTGTGTTTCTTAATGTCACCTTCCTTTATTATTCCAAGTATATCTGGCTTCTAGCTACCCTCCTCTCGGACTTCAGTTGCTTTGGCAACTTTATGGGGTCAATTTGCCCCTCCAAAATTCCTGTGCCCTCAATGGAAGACAGGAGGCAGCATAAAGCCATCTGTCTGCAAGAGCCCTAAGTGCCATGGATTTGAACCACAGCTCACATTTGCCAAGTACGTGCATCTGTTTTCCCTCATTGCATGCTGAGAAACAATGTACTAGTTACTTTAGAGAAAATTAGTTTGCATGAGTCTTGTTCTTCCATTAGATTACAAGGCAGAGAGAGGAGGGAGCCAGAGGGTCTGACTCAGCTGAACTGAGTGCTGTAGTCTCCACTGAGCATCAGTCTCCTAAAGCATGGCCCTCATAGCCAGGATCTAGTTGACTTTAGTGAAGAGGAAGAAGACCTTGCATACCTTCATTTCAGAAGAAAATTTTATCAGTCATGAATTATTGATCACCAGAAACTTTGAATTTCATGATAAAAGGTGACATCCCTGTAAACTTTGTCCAAGGGAACTGGTTTTCCTATCATTGAGCGCTCTGTTATAATTGAATGGAATGATGGTATTGGGATTGGGGTGAGGGAGGGAAGATGCTAGTGAGGAAAAGAACGCCTATCTTGTGTTTTCCACATTTTGGCTTAGCAACTGGATGAATTTACCATCTCTTCCAAATGGGAGAGAAATAAGCCCTTTAAAAATTGTATTAGTTTTAAAGCAGGTGGACCACAACTGCAATAGGGAGAAGGACTTCTCATATCCCTCCCAGTCCTTTACTCATCATTCTCACTTTCATCTGGCCTTTTGCCCATAGCTGAGGATTAGTGGTGAGTTATTACTATCTTCCAAGCCCCTGTTCACATTATATCACCTCCACAAAGCCCTGCCACACTGCTTTAGTCCATAACTTTTCCTCCCTCCTTTGAACTCATTGCATTTACTGTACAAATTCCCCAGCAATTAATCATGTAGCATCATCCCATCTGATCTCTCATGTGCTGTCATCTTCTGCTATTATTTCACTTTACATGTATGTCTGACCTTGTACAAATCAATTCCTCTAATTAGGTCAAATTTTCTTACTTCTATTATGGAGACCTGGAACATGGAGAGGTTCAGTTTTATGATCTCTAAGGTCCTTCCTAGACCTAACATGCTATTGGTCTTTGATTCTTAGCTTCTCAAACACATAGCAAGGTTTTCATCTTTGTCTTCCCTAGGGAACCTAACTTGGTGTCTGGAATGTACTAAACACCTCAGAAATACTTGCTAAATTGATTTCTGCTTTTTTCTTTTTGATTTGAAATGAAAGAAGGATTTTATAAATTGCTAGGGAAGATGGACTGACCAGTGATCTGGGATGCAGCACCTAGGAATGTAAGGTAAGACAATAAAGGTAAGGCTTGAAAATTGTGTCCTCTGCAATCAATTCTGATGGATGTGACTCTTTCCAACAATGAGATAATTGAGGCTATTTCCAATGATCTTGTGATGAAGAGAACCATCTACCCCCAGAGAGAGGACTGGGGGAACTGAATGTGGATTACAATATAGCATTTTCACTCTTTTTGTTGTTGTTTGCTTGTATTTTGTTTTCTTACTCATTTTCTTTGCTTTTTGATCTGATGTGTCTTATGCAGCAAAATAATTGTATAAATAAGTTTATACATATAAGATTCAACATATATTTTAACATATTTAACATATATTGGATTGCTTGCCATGTAGAGGAGGGGATGGGGGGAAGGAGGGGAAAATGTGAAACACAAGGCCTTGCAAGGGTCAATGTTGAAAAATTATCTGTACATATGTCTTGAAGATAAAAAGCTTTAATAAAAAAGGAAAAAAGAAAAGAAAATTGTGACCTCTGTGTAACACATTCTATCTTTAATGTAATAGATGATGGATTACAAAGAAAACAAATACCTAAGTGACATGGAGAATGCAGGCATTAAACTAAGTGAACTTATATAAAGTCACATTATAAGGAGTTTCTTATTTGTTCCCTTCTGTGTGTTGGGCTGTAGGCAACCATCCGTTATGCTTACCTTTAGTTCCAGCTTTGCTGACTATTCGGTGAAGAATAGGTTTATGAAGAAGCATAATGTCACCAAATAACTGGCTGGATTTTGTAAGGAAAAGATGTTTAATTTCAACCTGACAACCCTACTCTATGAAGAAGAATCATCAATTTAAAAAATTAATTTTTCAGTTATGTCTGAATATCCTTGAAACATTTGGGGTTTTCTTAGCAAAGATACTGGAGCAGTTTGCTATTTCCTTCTCCAAGAAAACTGAGGCAAACAGGCTAGTCAGTCTCTAACAGTAAAGTTAGCATAGTAGAAAGACCATTGGATGTAGTCACAAAATACCAAGGTTTCTGGCTCCATCATTAGCTACTTGTATATCTTTGGCTAAAGTTGCTTTCTTCCTGCTGGCCTTAGTTTCCCCATTTATAAAATATGTAGAATGTAAAATGAGTAGAGTGAACTAGATGATTTTTAAGGTTCCTTCCTAGAACCTGTGGTTCTAAATTTCAGCTCTGATTCGATGATGACTTCTCCATAGTCAGAGAGTACCCCAGGTACTTACTGTGGAGAGACAGCTCTTTTGCTCCCTGAGGACTGCACAGAATCCCAGGAAACCAGTCATCATCACCAGTGCTCCTGCAAAGATGAGGATGTAGGCAGATGTGACAAAAGTACTGGAGGCCAGGACACTCAGGTAGCCACTTTTCTCCACCAGAGTCCAGGTGCCCACAGCCAGGACAGCTGCTCCACCCACCTATGGGAGAGAGAGAGGCATAAAGATTAGGGGTGATAGCAGTTGTGGTAAGAACAATATTTACAAAGGATTCCTGCCCATGAATGCAGACTATTTTTTTCGTCAAGGAATATTGAAATTAACCTCTCGACTTGACCCAAGGGATTAAGGTTTGAATCCTCATCCAGGTGGTTTATGTATAAAAACTGTTGCTGAAGAAGTCAGGAACTCCTTCCTGAACAATGGCAATTTCAGAAGCAGGGAAACCACACTAGAAGAATCAATGCTATATCCTTGATGAATAGTCTGGCCATGCTATAGCTATATAAACTTGCTTATCTAATCTGTAAGACTCTCATTTTGTTGCAATTCCAAATGTGAACTACTAAATTGGGTCAGAGTGACCCAAATTAGGTCTCAAATACAATAAGGATTAGGCATTTGGGTAGGCAAAATCTGGAGCATAAAGCCAGCCATCCATGGCCCAGTGGACACATAGTATGGACTTTTAAAAGTCCAAATAAATAAATGAGTCTGGTGGCTATCTGACCAATTCTTCTGATTACTGGGAACAATGATTTCTACCTGGAAAGAGCTTTAGAGGTTTAGAGAAGAACTGATTTTGCATCCTGGTTCTTTTACTTAATAGTTATGTAACATTGGACAAATTACTTAACTTTTCTGGGTCCACTTTCCTCATCCAAGTTCTTCACCTATTTTCCTCACCTTCACACATGAGAGGATCAGATAAGATCTCAGCTTCTTAAAATGTGGTTCATGACCCCATGTGGGATCTTGTAACTTAATGAGGACATTGCAAAATTAGGATTTATTATTAGGAAATGTTTGATTTGTATACCTATTTTATATACCTATATACTCAGAGTCACATAAAAATTTCTCAAGAGAAAAGGGGTCCCAAGTGGAAAAAGTTTATGAAGCTCTGTACTAGATGATCTCTCAGGTTCCTTAGAATGATCCTTTTATAATGATATTAAGTTTGCAAATTATATACACTTCCTTAATTATACTTCATAATACAGAATCTTGGAATTTGAACGGACCTCTGAAACCATCTTGTTTAGCAAGCACCCAACCAACAGTTCCCTCTATAATATACCTGAAAAGTGGTCTATCCAGGCTCTATTTGAAAACTTCCTATAACAGAAAAACCTATTGCTTCTCTAGACAGCAGTTCATATTTTTTGGGTAGCTAGAATTTTAAAAAATATATTTTTATTTATTTCATTGGATATTTCCCAATTACATGTAAAAATATTTAACATTCATTAAAAAATGAATTCTAATTGCTCCTCTTCTCTCCTATTCTTCCCTTGCCTTAAAAAGATAAGCAATTTGATATCTGTTATGTTATCTATATCTATCATGTTTACTATGTTGCAAAAGAAAACAGACAAAAATAAAACAAGAAAAATAAGGAAAATTTAAAAATTATGTTTCAATTTGCATTCAGCGTTCATCAGTTTTCTTTTTGGATGTGGATAGCATTTTTCATCATAGGTCCTTTAGAATTGTCTTGGGTCATTTTCTTGATCAGAGCAGCTAAGACTTTCACAATTGATTATCCTTATAATACTCATACTATAAAATGTTCTCCTGATTCTGCTCTCTTCATTTTGCATGAGTTCATATAATTCTTCCCAGGTTTTTCTGAAATCATCTTGCTCATCTATAGTTCTATAGTCCAACAGTTCTTCATCAAAATCATATACTGTAACTATTCCCTAAATGATGGACATCTCAATTTCTAATTCTTTGCCACCACAAAAAGAGCAGTTAATAATTGTTTTTGTACAAATAGGCCCTTTCCCCTTTTCTTTTATTTCTTTGATATATAGATCTAGTAGTGCTATTTGTACATACAAAATTGTACATAAAGTCCTTTGGGTATAGTTCCAAATTGTTTGCTAGAATAGTTGGCCTTGTTCACAATTCCACTATTAGTGTATAAGTGAGTCAATTTTTCCACATGCCCTCTAGCATTTGTCATTTTCCTCTTCTATTAGCCAATCTGAGAGGTGGTATTTCAGAGTTGTTTGAATATGCATTTTTTCTGATATAAATTAGAGCATTTTTAAAAATGTGACTATTCCTAGCTTTTATATATTTCTATGAAAATTATTTATCAATTTAGTTGATCATTTATCAACTGGGTATCCCTAATATCAGAGAAACTTGCTACGAAAATCTCCTTCCCCCATTTTCCTATTTTCCTTCTAATTTTGGCTGTATTATTTTTGTTTGTACAAAAGATTTTAAATTTCATGTGATCAAAATGATCTATTTTACTTCCTATCATCCTTTTTATCTTTTATTTAGTCATAAACTCTTCCCTTATCTATAGGACTGACATGTATATTTTTCTATACTAATTTACTTATTAGGTCACTCTTTATGTCTAAATCCTTTATTTATTTTGGATTTATATTAATACACATAGTGAGATGTTGGTATATGTCTATTTTCTGCCAAACTGCTATCTTAAGTTTCCAAGCAATTTTTGACAAATGCTGAGTTATCATCCCAAAAGCTTGTAACTTCTGGTTATCAAGTACTAGATTACTATAGTCCTTTACTACTGTGTATTATATACCTAATCTATTCCACTGATCAATCATTCTATTTCTTAGTCATTTCCAGATTGTTTTGATGACTATTGCTTTGTAATATTGTGTTAAATCTGGAACTGCTAGGCAATCTTCCTTCACTTAAAAATTTTTTTTATTTCCTTGGTATTCTTGATCTTTTAAACTTCTAGATGAATATTGTTATAATTTTTCTAGCTTTATAAAATAATTTATGGTAGTTTGATTGTTATGGCACTGAATAAATAAATTAACTTAAGAAGAATTGTCATTTTTATTATATTGGTTTGGCCTATCCATGAGCAATTAATATTTCTCCAATTATTTATATCTATCTTTATTTGTGTGAAGTGTTTTGTACTTGTGTTCACATAATCTCTAGGTTTGTCTTGGTGGACATACTCCCAAGTATTTTATATTGTCTGCAGTTAATTTAAGTGGAATTTCTCTTTCTATATCTTCCTGCTAGATTTTCTTAGTAGGATATAAAAAATCATGACAATTTATGTGGGCTTATTTTATATCCTACAACTTTACTGAAGTTGTTAATTATCTCAATAATTCAATCAATTTCAGTTGATTGTCTAGGATTATCTAACCATACTATCATATCATTTTCAAAGAATGATAGATTTGGTTCCTCATTACCTATTCTAATTCTGTTTTTTTTTTTCTTGTCTTATTGCTATAGCTAGTATTTCCAATACAATATTGAATAATAATAGTGCTAATGTACAGACACTTGCTTCACCCTTAATCTTAGTAGGAAATCTTCAAATTTGTCCCTATAATAGAGAGTGCTTGTTCTTGTTTTTAGAAAGATACTACTTATCACTTTAAGTAAGGCTCCATTTATTCTTATATTTTCTGGGTGTTTTTAATAGAAATGGTTGATGTATTTTGTCAAAGACTTTTTCTACATTGATTGAGAAAATTTTATGACTTTTGTTGTCCTTATTGTTTATTATGCTCATAGTTTCCCTAACATTAAACCAGTTCAGCTTTCCTGGTATAAATCTCACCTGGTCATAGTGTATGATCTTTGTGATATATTGCTAGTTTTTATTGTTAATTATATATTGCTAGCATGCTATTTAAAAAGTTTTCATTGGCATTCATTAAGGAAACTGGTCTATAATTTTCTTTCTCTATTTTTGCACTTCCTAGTTTAGACATCCGCCACCATTTCTGTGTCATAAAAGGAGTTTGCTAGGACTCTTTATCTATTTTTTCAAAGTTTATATAGCATTGGGATTAATTGTTCCTGAAATACTTGGTAAAATCTGCTGATAAATGCATCTGGTGCTGGGAATTTTTTCTTAGGGAGATCATTTATGGCTATTCAATTTCTTTTTAAAATTTAGGATTATTTAAGCATTCTATTTCCTCCCAAAAGGAGAGCAGAGAGTAGGGATAGACCTCTCACACTTTCTTTCACAGAACTTTGAGAATTGCAATATCAGTGGCCATCTGGTCTCACATAAATATGAAAGGGCTGTCAGCAACCATAGAAGTATTTATTCAGCCTTGACTTAAAGACCTTCAAAGATAGGGAACTTACCACCTCTTGAGTTAGCTCATGTTTTTTTTTTTTTTTTTGACAGCTTGAGTAGCTGGCTAAAGCACTGTGCCTGGAGTCAGGAAAACTTGAGTTCAAATTTGACCTTAGATATTTACTAGCTGTGTGACTCTGGGCAAGTCACTTAATCTCTACCTCAGTTTTCTCATCTATAAAATGGAAACAATAAAAGCACCAACTTCACAGGGTTTCATAAATGAAATAATAATTGTGAAGAATTTAGCAAAGTGCTTGGTACATAGCAAACACTGTAAATGTTAATTATTATTATTAGGAGTCGTAGTAATAGGCTTTACCCAATGTTAAGTCTAAAATTATTCCTTTGTAGTGCCCATCTATTGTTCTTTGTTGTGCTCCCTGAAACCAAAACAAACAAGACTTCTCTGCCTCATGGAAGTCTTTCAGATACATAGCTATCATGTCTCACCTGAGTTTATAGCTTTTTTTGTTTCAAAGAAAAAGCTGCCTGCCCAGAGAGAATTTACAGGACAACTCAGAAAAAAACCTTAAAAATCAAGTGAGAGAGATTGAAGAAAAACTAAAAATAAAATTAAAAAAACAATCCAAAAAACAAGATAATGAAGAGAAAAAATTAACCAACTGGAAGAGAAGATACAGTTTTAAAGAAGAAAATAATTATTTAAAAATTTGAATTGGGCAAGGGGAAGCCAGTGAAGCTGTAACAGACCAAGAAACTGTTATACCACAGTTCTCTTTTAATATCCTGACCCAGTTTCCCCAATTGTCCTATTCAATTACTCGGCCTCAGGTTATAACCATTCTCTCTTAATGTTAGGATAAACATCTTATATCTTAGACCTTAGGCTATACTTATTCCCTCTTAATGTTTGATGGGATAAATGTCTTTATCCATTTTAGACATCTTTAGAATATCGGGAGCCTGTCCAGTACCTCCCATTATGTCATCCTAGGTGCCTGCCTCCATTAGGTCATCCCCATCCAGGTACCATTATGTCATTGTTCTTGTTACCCTATAAAAGAAACTTGCTTATCTGACATTGGTGCTAGACCAACCATGGATCCATGGGTCTCAGTAAATCTCTCCATTTAATAAATTCTGTATTGAATACTCTATCTTGCTCAGTTTCTATGGCATTACAAAACAATAAAACAAAATATGAAGAAGGAAAAAATAGAACGGAATGTGAAACATAAGAAAAATAACAGATCTGGAGAACAGATCAAGAAAAGAAAATATAAGAATAATTGGACTACTGGAAAGCTGTGGCCAACAAAAGAACCTTGAACAGTTATGTAAGAAATAATTGATGAAAACTGTCCTGGAGTGATAAAAGAGGAGGGGAAAATGGACATAGAAAAGAATCCACTGATCACCACCTCAAAGAGATCTTTTGTGGAAAAGATATAGGACTATTGTTGTCAAATTTTGAAAACCCCAGATCAAAGAGAACATTTTGCAAAAAACAAACAAAAACAATTCAAATATGATGGAACTATGATTAGAACTGTACAGGACTTATCAGCAGCCATAATAAAAGACTACATATCCTTGAATACGCCTGTGGCTAAAAATATCATATCCATCAAAATAATCCATAATATTGATTGAAAAAGTGGACATTCAACAAACTTTCAGATTTTCAGGTTTTTGTCTTAACTAACCCAGAACATCAAAGAAAATTTCACATTCAGTGAGCCAATATTAAAGATTAATTTCAGGGAACTCAACATGGGCAAATCATATATGTGTTGTGTATGGAAATGCATAGCATATATTTAAAATTGACATCAGTAATTGGGTAGCTCAAAAGAAGGACTGGGGCAGAATTGAATATGATCCAATTCTAAAAATCAATACTGTCTAGGAAAAGATAAAAATAGTAATTATGTTATACAAATGAGGTGCAGAGGAAGAACCAATATAGAGATATTAGAGTGGGGAGGGCTCATAGTTCTGAAAACCTACTCACAACTGGAATGGGTTAAATAGGAACATTATAAGGTGAGGTATAGAAGGATGTGCAAATTTCTGGAAGTGGGACAAAGTATGTAGATTAATGGGAAAGGGATAAAAAGGGGAAAGAGATAGCATAGAATAAGGTGGGATAAAAAAGGGTGTTTAGATTAACTGAACTGGGATAAGCTGTAGATTAATAAGAATGGGATAAAGAGAGAAGGAAAGGGTGGAGGAAGAAGATAAGGGAAGGATCCAAGAGTAAGAACAATTTAAATAATAATAAAGCAAGTTAAAGAACAGAATTAAAGTAGAAGAGGTAGCAGGGAAAGGAAATAAAAGATTTACAGAAAAAGTACAACAAGGATCAGGAGTAGAACTTATTAGAAAAAATAAGGCTGGTAATCATTAATCTTAGACGAAGTCAAACAAAGACTCAATCAAGAGAGAAATTTATATTATATGTTAGCCATATTGTTTTAGATGCATGCTGACATATGAGCAAATGCATATATAGATAGGGCTGTGTGTGTGTGTGTGTGTGTGTGTGTGTGTGTGTGTGTGTGTGTGTGTGTGTGTTTGTGCTTAACTAGCCTGCTTGGAGTAGGAGGGAGGAATGAAAAGGGAAAAAAAGAATAAAATAAAAAGTAACAGCAGAGAACAAAAGTAATCTACAAGGAAGTAAAGTAAAGATGACCACCCACGAATATATAATTTCTTTTATTATTATATATGCTTTCTTGAAATGAAAATTTATTGTTATATGTTTTGACTTCTCGCTGTTGTTCTTCTGGGCACATGAAAATGTTTTTTTTTTTGTTTTTTTTTTTTCCTTTTCTTTCTGTTTTTTCTTATTTTGTATTTAGTTCAATAAATAAAAAGTAAAAAAAAAAACCTAATGAATTTGGAATCATGGAAACTCTTATTTGAATTTATTTTGGCTCTTATTTCCTTTGTGATCTTGGACAAATTATTTCCTATTGAGCCTCAGTTTCCTCAACTGCAAAATTAGGGAGCTAGACTAGCTGAATTCCAAGATCCCTTACAACTCTGAAATTCTGTACTTCTGTGAAGGCTGGGGCTAAACTCTTAGGCCCCAGGAACAATTCTACTGCATCTAGTCTCCAGTGCTGCCTCGATTACTTTTTCTTCACAGGTAATAGATTGAGTTGTCAGGAATATTCAAAGTTGTCTAGCAAAATCAAACTCAGAAACTAATTCTGCTAAGCTGCATATTGACTGGAAAACCACAAAATAATATTATATGTGTATTTATATCATCAAACATTTTCCAGTTACATTTTAATCTGATTCTGTGCACTTGGGAATTTTGTGGCCAGAGTCTGATACCTCTGATATTGTCCATCAATTTTACATTTTACATTTTCATTTTACAGCCAAGCAAACTCAGGCAAGTGACTTGGCCAAAGACTCATAGGTAGTTAAGTGTGCAGCCAAGATATCAATTCAGATTTTCTATGTATAGTCTGCTTTTTTCATTGCATATCTCTTCTTCTTTAACCTTCTTTTTTGTAACAGAAGTTTCTTCCTTACTATGCTTCCCCATTGGATCTAGATAATGGTAGGTCATCCCAACTCTAAACAAATCTCTACTTCACTTTGCTGTGATATAAGAGAATCATGTTAACAATGGATAATAGGAAGCATTATTTTTGCACATCTGAAGGAGGATCTTTTAAATTTCCTCATAATATCAAAGATTTCAGAACCAAAAGAACCTTAGAAGATAATCTGGTCCAAATTTCTTTCCTTAAGTAGGCAAAGTCTTCTTATACCTATTTTCTGCATTCATTTATTCATTCAACAAACATTCAACAAACCATCTACTATGTGAGGGGCACTTCACTATGTAAGGGGGAAATGCAAAGCCCCTGTAGACACAGTCTCTGTTCTCATTGAACTAATAGTCCAGTACAGGAATAAGTTATCAATATAGATAATTACGATGTATAATATTGTATGATAAGAGAGGTGAAAACCAAAGAATTAGATGATATCTGATGGCAAAGGTAGTTACAGGCAAGAGAATCAGAGACTTCATGGAGAAGGTGCTATTGTTTATCCCTCATTCTTGAAGAGGACCAATGACACCAGGAGGATAATGCCATGACATAGAAATTAATTGGATGTAAGTTAAGGGGGTAGCATAAATTAGGCAACTGACCCACAGGGGTCTAAGAGACTTGTCTCAAGTCATACAGCTACTAAATAATATTACCAGAATGTAATCCCAGGCCCCTTGACTTCAAAATCAATTCTTGATTCTTTAAGCACTGTATTCCTCTTAAAGCTTTCCCTGAATAATCTTAACTGCTCCTCAGTTTCAATGATTCCACTAATTCTGTAATCTGAACACACATACACACATGCACATGTGCATGTGCGCATACACACACACACATACACAATAGGGCTTAGATATCTACTTCTCTATCCATCAGGCAAATATGTATTAAGTGCCAACTCTAAGGACAGAGTCATAACTGGCAAAGGGCAAAGAAAGTTTGGCTTGAGGCACTTGACTCTTTGTGGACTTGTGCTTCCTTATCCATGGGGACCATGATCTGACCTTGCCTCCCTCTGAAGCTATGACTGCCTATAGCCACTACCCTTATGGGGTAATATAATTATAATTACTACTACAAGTATTACTACTAACACAACTTTTACTATTATCACTACTACAACTGCTCCTATTACTATTATCACTGCTACTACTACTACAATTGCTACTACAACTACTACTCCTACTATTATTACAACTACTACAATTGCTACTAATACTACTGCTATTACTACTGCAACTGTTGCTGCTGCTGCTACTACTACTACTACAGCTGCTACCATGATGCCCTTTTCTAGAGGCTCACCTTACCCCCAACAGCTGCTGGTTTAAGGGCTAGGGCTTTCATCCAATGTGCCTGTACCTATAATGTCCATGTATCCTGTAACCTTGTTTCTAGCCCCTTCTGGTATAAATGCACCTTTGGTGGGATTGTCCTGTTCATCCTACTTCCCCTTTTTCTCCCCCCACAGAAGGAAATATGTTCCATGCACATTTTTTGGTACTTATAACTCTGCATAGATTGGATGATATACTTTTTAGATAACATTAATTTGCAATGTTGTAAATGAGAGGTTTGAGAACAATTTTTCAAACCTGTGATTCCTGATGCTTTAGTTACATATTTTTGTTCAGGAGCATTTTTCTTGCAGAGAGAAAACAAAATGAAAAAAAAAAACAACAACAACAGAAATAGGTAGTTATGTTCCTGGGAAAAGGTTGAGTGATAATACAAAAGAACATAAAAGTAACATTTTGTGGATTAATTAAGAATTTAGATTGTCTGTTTCCCCTATCCACTGGATTTACTTCTAATATTTCTCAATGGTATCACTGATGTGCTTGCTCAGGCTTAGGCAACCATCTCTCTACACTTTGTTATTGATTAGTTGCTATTCATCCTTCATTCTTGAAGAGGAGATAGGACATTAGGAGGAGGAGATTTTGACTTGCAAGTGAATTGGATTTAAGTGAGGCAGAGCTGTGCAAAGTCATCAGTTCCACTCTCTCCTTCAGAGACAACTGCCTTCATGGGTGACTATGCCCACAAAAACCAATCATTATCTAATAAAGCTAATAAATGCTTCAGTGACGATTCTCTCTAAACTTAGGCTTATCCCTATTTTGACTCAATAATAATAGCTAGCATTTATAAAGTTTTTAGGTTACACCGTTTTAAGGTTTGCAGAGTTCTTCACATACATTATTTCATTTGACCCTTACAACAACTCTGGGAGGTAGATGTCATTACTACTCATTGCTACTACCATTACTACAACTACTG